>NC_034425.1:9603558-9644486 GCF_002078875.1 Numida meleagris
CCCTGGGCCGGGGCGGGCGGGGGCGGCCCTGACAGTCCGCACGTGGGGCGGCCCCGGCCCCTTTGTGCTGCGCTCTCCCGTGGCGTCGGCCCTTCCCGGAGCGGGAAGTTTCGGAGCGCCCCGCAGCGAGCTCGGGCACGGCGCGGCGCTGCCCCGTTGGAGCGGCGTTCCCGCACACTTCCTCCCGAGTTAAAGCCCCGACCTCCGCCTCCCAGCCCGAGCTCCGCGCTCCGGAACGTGAGCCGTCTCTGCCTCGCGCGGGCGCTCCGCTGTGCCGCGGTTCCCGGGAGCGGTCCCACGCTCGGGTCGGCGGTGGCACCGGGTCTGGGTCCGGCGCGGCTCCGCGGAGCGCCCCGCAGCAAAACCAGCGCCGCTTCCTGGGAGAGACAGCTGCGAGGGAGAGCGCTGCCCCCCGAGCCGCTGTAACGCTGCGGGCCGCCCCGGCGCTTTTCCTCTTTCAAGCTGTGAAAGCTGGGGGGCGGTCTTTTATTTTTTAAATGAAGATTTAGCGTGTTTGAGAAGCTGCCTTCAGTTATTTGTTGGTTGCGTTTGTCTGTAACAGCCCGGTTTTAACTTGTACGGAATGGAATAAAAAGGTTAAGGGAGATCTTCATCTGGAACTTTAAATGGGGACTAAAACAGTATAGTCTTTAAAAATTCCATGGGTCTTAAGAGGTGTAGGTAGTAATCTGTGCTTGTTACTTCTGCCTAGGGATCGCTTTGAGGAAGTGTGTCACGTAATCCGCAGGGAAGCACAGCGGAGGTGTATGCTTCCCTGGGTGGAAGTTGTTGTTGGTGCATGGTTTGGCTCTTGTTCCTGAGCGTGGAGACCTGTGCGCGCACAAGGATTGTAGGCTGAAAGTAAGGATTATCTTCATTGTTCTTCCTTAAAGAGCTAAATGGCTTTGGAGTAATGGTAACTCGGGGGAAAAGAAATCCCACGTTGGCCTTCCTTTCTCCTGCCTTCTAAAACCTGATTTAATTTCACAAGGTTCTTGATATCTTCTGCAAGCTCCTGCTGCACACCTTTGTTTCTCAGGTAAGTTGGTACACATTGGACACATGATATTTTGCTGAATCCAGCTCTAAGCACACGGAGGGAATTCAGGTGTAGCAGATCTTGGTTTGGGGTCGGTGTTATTTTATTGTCGTTTTGTTGTTGTTTATAATGTTAACAGAATTGTTTAAACCGAGTATTTGCCTTCTAGACTTTGCCTCTTCCAGGTGTTCCTATGTGTAAGAGCTTTGTAAAAACGTAATGGAGTTTGTAACATATACTCAGTTTTTTCAAATTCAGATATTTCACATATTTACGTCACCCCCTCCCCTCCAAATTGCCTGCTAATTTGATATATTTTTTTGTAAGAGTCTCCCCTCTTCTCGTGTGAAACCCCCTGGGGAAGAGGCTATGGACAAAACCATTGGCAAACAGCAGAAACTGGCTTCAGACAAAATGCTGTCATACGTAGCAAATGAAGAGACAGGAAAAAACATTTCTGTAATTTTCCAGCTGAGATTTTACTTGTAATAAGAGTGGAAGGCACATTTCCAGATAGAGGTGAGTTACTTCTATAAAAAAAGTAAGTTTGGCTGGTTCTGATTTCCAGGAATCCCGAGATGTTTAGCTTTGGGGTTTTCTGTTTGTTTGTTTTTCATGAAAGCTGAAAGTATATTTTCTTTAAATTGGTACCTTGTCTGAGTTCTTCTTTTTTGCCATGCTACGAGGCGCACGCAGAGCTTCAGTTCCACGAGCGGCGATCTGGGGTTACTGCACGGGGTGGTCTGGGCCAGCTTCGGTTCAGAAGAGTTGTAATAAACGAGTTTTTGTTCGTGGTGCATTAATGCTGACATCCAGAGCCAAAACCACACTTGTGGCATAAAACATCAATGAACTTTCAAATACAAAACTATTGTATCAAATTTATCACTGACGTTGAAGTGCGCTATGGGAAAAGCATGCTTTGTTAAGGTTATGTTGATTAAAGTAAATGTTTTATCAGACGCCCGTGGCTGGAAATTGATGGCGACCTCGTTACTTCTGTCATGTTTCTGTGAGTTAGATGTGAATGTGTGAGGTACTGGGGAGCTTTGTTTAAGCTGCAGTTCTTGGATGTCTAAACTGCTGTCTTTGTGAATTCAAGCACCAAACTGATTTAACGGTAGTGACTGCCCATCTGAGCAGGCTGAAACGTTTCTGTGATTGGCTTGTACCAACCTCCTTTGGTCAAGATGTGCTGACGGGGAGGCAAAGTTTGGCTGCTTGATAATATGGGGTATTTTATGTAGCAAGTTTTCAATTCTGAAACCCTTTATCTTCAATGTTGCCAACACTTGAGCATAGTTTTCATTGATACACTAAAGCAATTTCCCAACTATTTCATGTCCAGCTAAGGTTAAATGGTTTTATTTTGCAATTTGGCTGTGCATTGTACACACTTTGTGACCAACTTTTTATGCTGGAAGAGTAGTTATTTTCAGAGAACTATGCTATGATGTGATGACTAAATTCAGCAGAGTATATGCTGAAGGAGTGAGAAAGTGGCTGTTAATCATATTTGTTTAGAGTTGCCTTCCTGCTTTTAGGAGAACCGGTTTCTTTAACGATATTCTTTTATCATACCATTTGCCTTGTGTAATGGTTAATTAAGAGTATTTCTTAAAAATACATTGCTGCCAAGTGCTCACAGGGGGGAGAGGAAGAACAGGAAAATGGGAAGTTGGGCAGAATAAGAAAGCAGTTCTTAAAAAGTTTCTTTCTCCACCCATCTCTTCAACAAAAAGAGTCGTGCAAGAAACCCCCTAAGCAAGTAGTTATTCAGGCTTTTATTTGCCAGTCCCACTTACCCTGGATTTTGTATCGCTCTAAAAATTTATTCCTATTGAGGAGCTGGTAATCTGACTAGGAAAATGAGCCTTGCCTAGTATGCCAAGAAGTTTGGCCTGTTGTTCTGTGTATGTATGCGTTGCTTCTGCTTAATGAGCTGGTGGTTGTCTTGTAGTGGAGCAGCTGCTGTGCTGCTAGTGGCCACTTACACAGCTGGAAGCTCTACAGTGAGCCAGGCTCCTTCTCCAAGTTTTGCAGAGAGGTAAAGAACACCGATCTGTTTCAGTTTTGAGGGCAGGGTAACCTTGATGTGGTTTTTTATGCTAAATCCAGCTCCTGACAGTATGGAGGGTTTTTTTCACCATGCATATACTGTGAAATGCATGGACTGATCCTAAGCTTGTAACTGTTAGATTGAATTAGTACTACTGTCTCTGATAGCCATTAACAAATGCTGGGAGAGCTACCACCAGATGTTGGTCATAGAAGTGTGTGAATGTGAAAACTATGCATAATCCTTCCCTGCTACCCATGGGAATAGCCCGCAGTTCTGTGGTCACAACAGGGCACCGTGGTGCAGTGACTATCATGATGGTTATGGGGATGTAGGACTGCGTTTTCCTGGACAGCGCCTTATAACCCAGAGGTCCTGCAGGTACCAGAGTTAAGCGCTCCCCTGTCAGCTGACAGCACACGCTGCCGCTCATCACTTGCAGGAGCTGCATGCTGCTGCTGAAGCAGTGGCTTTTCCTTAGTTGTGCTTCTGTTTGAGGTGGATATTGCCCTTTGTGTAAGGTTGTGATTTTTGACCTGAGTTCAGTGTTGAACCCCAATTATTTTCTGTTTCAGACATTAGACAGGGCTTGTGGAAGAGTAGGACTGCTGAGATCTGCAGGGAGGGCTGCTGGAGATTCCGTGCATCATTCACTTGTTTCTGCAAATGCTGTCTCAACATGGGCTGAAAAGAATCTTATTGGTGTTTATTATCAAAATAGAAATGTTTTGATCTGCTCTAGCAAAATTCCAGCATGGATATTTGCGTATTTTCTGCCCTAACTTCCACCTACTTCTGTGAACAAAGTAGTTTGTATTTTTGCTATTGAAAATCTGTATGTTTTCCAAGTCACACAAAATGTAGTTTGAGCAAATTTCCCAAGAATTAAAATCCAGATAATAGTTATAAATTAACACTAGGAACATCATATGTAAATGATCTGGCAAGCATGCTCATCTTCTGGCAAAACTTGGATAAAAATGTTCTATAAAAACTAGAGTGTTATTTTAGCTATTTTGAGTTGCTCATAACTTGAGCTAGGAGAATATAACTAAATATAAAGTGAAGGAAAGGTGTATGAGACTTCATTCCTTGGTTAGTTTAGTTAAACTTCTCAAACTCATCATGAGTTTGTTACTTTGGAGCCTCTATAACGCTGAAGGATGATTTTTCTCTTTTGAGGTCGCAATTTCCTACAGAAAGCAGAAATATTTTCTTTCTCATCTGTGGATATTTTGGCAAAGGCCTTGGCAGTGCTACTGAGATTCTAAATCTGTGATAGAGGAAGAAAAAATGGAAGAGCCAACAGTACTGTCATGGTATCTGTGACTGTGATCTTGAGCCACGCTTCAGCTTGCCTGGAGCAGCCTTTCCTCCCTTGTGTGCCACTGGAGCTTCAGCTTGCCCTCAGCTTTCTGCTGCTTCCCGTGCTGAGGGAGCAGTGCTGGGAGGGCAGTGTCTGCTGTGCCCGTGGGAGCTGGGAGGACTGGGACTGGGCTGCGTTTCTCTTCATTCTTACGAAGTGTGGCAGCATTTCTAGCCTCTACTAATAGAGTACTGGGCAAAGCTGAGCTGCCGTGTTGGTCTGGAGGTCTCAGGTCTGGAAAGAAAGAGGAACGTGCTGGGACTATTGGTGCTGCAGCCTCCAGTAAGGAGTTCCAGTCCTTTATGTGGGACAAGGCCCTGGTCCCTTAGTGAAATCAGGTCAGCTCACGTGCAGAGATGAGGGACAGCGCGCTGTTGCCAGTAGTTAGTATGGTACTGCATTTTATTTCCTCGCAGAGGCTGTGGTCATTGAAGGTGAAATGCTGAGGCACGACAGAGATCGTGACGAGGTCTTCATGTTCTGATTTGGGAATTGCTGACACTTTGCAGAACTCTGTATCCATGGCAATGTGTTCAGCTTCTGTCTTGATCTGCACACACGTGCACGCACGGAGCTGAGTTAGCGTCTTTCTGGTTCCAGCAGTGCTGTGCAGGTACGGTTTGTTTCCTGTGCAGCTCAGCACTAGGTTTTGTTCTGCTTTCCCCCAGTGCTCCTTCTAATGATTGCAGTTTGTTACCCTGCCTACTTCAGGAGAAAATGTCAAGTCATGCCCCGCCTTAAGTTTTGATTTGTTTTAGTATGATTTTAAATGTTTGGCTATGGGATACGTGCACAGTTTTTTAGTGTGTTACAGGTGTTTGCTTTATTGCATAAGCTTTTACTGTTTGTGGGTTTTTTTTGTAGTCGGGAGCTAGGATTGGGTCAGTGTAGAAATCAGTTTTCCCTTTTAACTGCGAGGAAATCCTTCAGTAATGAGATTTAAATTGAAAAGGAGAATAGAGAATATTACAATAAAGAGATAGCGTGGCAGAAAAAGGCTCGGGTGAGATGCAACAATGAAGATGTTCACGCATATACTCTCCAGGAAGGGGATTTGGGGAATTATGAATCCAAATGCAATTTAAGGACAAAGTCCAGTCACATTTTTTGTCTACGGTGATTTTGAAGTAAAACTTTCTTCTGGGTTTGAAAGGAGAGGGGAAGTAGAGGCACAGGCTTTCTTATTTATTTACTTTTTCTTGCTGTACTTCGTTCTCCTAACTTGAGCTTCCATTGTAGAATGACTTTTCTTGCTTTTTTAATACCTCTCAATCTTAGTAGATACTGTTAAGAATAATAGAAATGCTTTGAAATTTCTTTTTTTAGCTTAATGAGAGCAGCTCACTTAGGTAGCAGTTAGCTTGTTTCAGTAGACATGTGTAAGGTGGTGATAAAGGTAAAAACGTCCCTGAAATAAAAAGCATTTATTGGATATCCATTAAAAATAGTTTATCTGTTGTTTAATGTCTTCTTTACTGTCTTTGGAAATTGCTCAATGTTAGGCATTCTTCAATGCAGTGTTTGCACCTGACCTCAGATTTTTTCCTTGCCTCTGTCATATACAGAAGCCTGTTACATAATGGAGTTTTCCTACAAATTAGTCACCTTTCTATCTTTTAGCATTTACACGGACCCTATTGCCATAGTAACTGAGCTCTTCATAATTGTTAATGTATTAATCCTCAGAACACCCCTGTGAGGTGGAGAAGTATTTCTGCTTCACACGTGAGCAGCTGAATCCCAGAGAACCGAGAGATGCATCCCTAGCCCTGTGAGCCAGTAGTGGCCCAGAGCGCCTCGTCTCCGCTCCTGGAGAGCAGTGCCCTCTTCGTTGAACTGTTTTCTCTGCTCAGCTTCCTCAAGTGAATGAATTCTAGTGAAATGGGCTGCAGCCATCTGGAATGCGTTCATTTGCATATAAGATGTGTGGCTGTCATTAATCAGAACGTCAGGATTAATGATCTCTGAAGAAACCAAGAAATGTATGGACTACTATTGTGTATTCGCAGTGGACTGAGCTTTTTGTTTATACCAATACCAAAATGTTACCTAGTTTTGACTCTACTAATACTAATTTAATTTGTAATACGTGCTCATATTTATGTGCCGATAGAGCAGTTTGTAGTGTATCTCCATTTGAAGGCTGACCTTTGATAATTTTTAAGTTTGCTATTGAAATATTTGTATTCGCAATGCTCTGGTATTCTTGTTTGCTTTTATTATTTGTTTTCTAATTTTTAGACAGAACGTCTTTCACAAACAGGAAGAGACGCGATTCATTCGGGATGTTTGACGGTTATGACAGTTGTAGTGAGGACACCAGCAGCAGCTCCAGTTCAGATGAGAGTGAAGAAGAGGTTTCTCCTTTGCCATCCAGTCTCCCAATCATAAAGAACAATGGACAGGTCTATACTTATCCGGATGGTAAATCTGGCATGGGTGAGTATGTGGTGTGTGAGTACAAAGCGTTTGATGCTCGTTTTTCTGCCCATGCTGTGTTTTGTGGAGGTCCAGTCCCAAATGTTGGTCCCCTTGAAAATGGACTGATACAGTGGACTTCTTGTTTGTTGCCAAACTGATATGTGACAAAATTTGAATCGGGAAAGAAGTAGTGTATGAATATCCTCCCTGTCAAATGTGTGTTGTGTGTGATACACACGTGCTTTCATGCACGTGGTTCTTATTCTTTGAGCTTTGTTGAAAATGTCATTGTGTTCTCTTATGCTTGCCAGTGTATTGTCTCTGCCCTTTTTGTGTACGTACACCATATAGGAAAAAACACATTTCTTCTTATACTAGGAAAACTTCATTCCCACTGCTTTATAAAGCCCATCAGTGTGTATGTATTCACTACTGACTAGCTGTGGTGTACACGAGAGAAATAAAAGATTGGAGAGGCAAGAGAGATTGCTTTAGCCATTGGGGGAAAATATTTTGGCCTGGTTACTAGTTCCCTCTGGGTAGAATCTTGGTATTGTGTTGCTGAGGTGAGTTGGTCACAAACCCTTACTGAGCATGGAAGAACTTAGTGGATGATGCCATCAGCCTCTAAAGCATATGGTTCTAGCTAGATGAGACCATTGATAGGCAAAGGTGCTTTGGGTATAGTCCAAATTTATGATTAAAGAAAAATGTCTGGTTTTATTTCAGCTTGCAGGTGTTAAATATTTAGAGAAAAATTGGAATTGGCTGGCTCAGATTCCAAGTAGGCATTTCCCTGAGATCAGTAAAGGCACAGAAACTGGCTTTGGCTTGATTATTCACTTCAGTGGTAAAACTAATAGGGAGCAAACTCTTACTGTGGCTCTTACTGTGTCACCGATGGAGGTGATGATTGTCTTTGAGTTGTTTGGTGCAGTTTTTCTCAGGGTAAAGCCTTAAGGAATTGATTTGAGGGTGCCACCTACAGGACCTTCGCCATGTCGACTTTGTTCAGAGTTTTTATGGAGGTTTTCCTTGCACTCTTAACGTGTTCTTTCTCTCCTCTGATTAGCTACGTGCGAGATGTGTGGAATGGTTGGTGTCCGTGACGCCTTTTACTCTAAAACAAAACGTTTCTGCAGTGTATCATGCTCTAGAAGCTATTCCTCCAACTCCAAGAAGGCCAGCATTCTGGCCAGACTTCAGGTAGCGGTACAGACACCGTTTTCTTTACATACTTACTGCGGTCTGTATGTGTGTTTGTAAAACTAATGTGATGCTTTAAAATAACTAAGTCAAATTTCTTAATGCAGTAAAATTCTCACTTGAATGATTTTTGTAAGACAAAACTCAAAACTGTATCGCTAATCACAGATTACTTCGCTCATCAGAGCAAATTTCACCAAATATTGACTCCTTATTTCATTTCTGCTGCAGTGGCCCACTTCCACCTGCAAGAAAAAGATCAGAAAAAATCTTCAGTCTACATGTGTAGTGATTTGAAAATCCATGCATCTCATCCCCAAGATACTTTCTGGCTTTAGAGAGCATAAAGGTTTATTTGGCAGTGCTGGTTTGCTTTGGAGGGTTTTCTTAACTACACAGATACATAAAATGAGGTTTGATGTGTTCACCTAAAATATCAATCAAATAATCATGAGAATGTTTTTGTAACACTTAATAAAAGGAATATCATTATGTCCTATCTCATATTCCATTGCATATGTAAGGTGCCAGGAAATTGCATTGGTATAAATCAGATCTAAAAAAAAAAAACCTTCCTTCTAACCTGCTTTCAAAGATTTTATTTTATTTTTCAGGTAGAGCAATGAGTCTATATGCTCTTTACTTTGGAGCACTAATGGAGAAGTACATTTGGGGGAACTGTTTTGCTACTGATTTTTAAGCATCTGCAATATGATACGTAGTTTTGTGATACTTGATCGACTCCATTCTGCCTTGTGCCAATTTTAGTTGAATATTCCGGTGGAAAATACCTGGCAGATAATTTTTCAGTTACTTTAGTGGCAGCTGTTTGTTTGTTTGTTTCTCAGTGATTTTTTTTCAAAAAGTTCTACCAGGCACATGGACATTCTTCTGGTGGGAGCTTGGAAAGGTTTTATTTACTTATGGTTTTTTTGTTTGTTTGTTTTAGGGCAAACCTCCAACAAAGAAGGCTAAAGTTCTACAGAAACAACCATTGGTGGCTAAATTAGCAGCATATGCTCAGTACCAAGCAACTTTACAAAACCAGGCAAAGACTAAAGCAGGTATGGTTGTATAAAAGAGCTGAAACATTGTTAGGAGTACAAGACTGGTTTCATTGGCAGCTTCCTAAATGCAGTAACTTTCTCTTAGCAGCTGTCCCTGTGGAAGGCTTCAGCTGGGGTAGCTACATCAACAGCAATAGCTTTACTGCAGCTCCTGTCACTTGTTTTAAACACGTAAGTATTTCTTCAATGTGTTGTCCTTTTGTGTGTGTACATGTACATGCATTAGAGAGTCCACATTAATATATATTTTAAAGAACATCTTGAAGCCTCAGACTGTGAAACTTACTGTAAACTCTACTAGTATGAGTGCCTTTTTGATACATATGAATGTTTCTGTTCTTTAAACCATTCTGAATGCCGTGAGTTACTCTCATCATGCATGCTTTCCTAAAGAAAAAATTAAAGGAGTCTTAAACACTGGTGATACTATTTTTTTTTTTCCTCACATTCAGGGCACAAAATCGTGGAGTACAGTATAGGGTCTCAATCCAACCAGGTCGCACAATGCTATGTAGTTACAAAGAGCTGTTTAGATTGAGTCAGGCTTGCTCTAGTGTGTAGACCTGATCTTTTCATTACTTTGGTTTGAGATTATTTTTATTAGTGTTTAGTCAATTCTCCCTATCGGCTGTGCTGCCAGCTAGTGTAGAAATAAAGGAAAATGGGGCATCTTCATAAACCTGAAATTAAAAAGTATGCTTTTCTTTGTATTACAATTAAGGAAATTCCAAACCAAAGGTCCTCAGCTATTACAGTCATGACAGAATGTAGCTTGGGGATTAGGAAAATATTTACCAGCAGCTGTCTTCAATGTGTTTGTTAAAATCCATTTATTGTGTATTGTTTAACATATTGTCAGTACATCCTGTTGTAAAATCATCTCTTAAGTAAAAACATTCTGAAAAGGCCTCGTTTCTCAGCATACTGTGTATTTCATTATTTGGGAAGCTAAAGTGTTTTGGCTTCCTACAAGACTTTTGGTTTTGCTCAAAATGATCTGTTAAAATTTATATCAAGTTAAAAATTTTGCTTCGTGGAAGCTTTTCATAAGGGAGAAGAGAGACAAATTTTCTCTCCAGTCCTGGAATTCTTGCTGAGCCCTGCTGGTTCCTGAATCGGTGCGAGCAGGGGCTCTTGGCAGTTGGCAGCACCCTTTGTGCTCCTTAACAGAGCCCAGAGCAGTCTTGCATTAGGATACATTTGTGAATTTGTATTGAATTTCATGTGCTTAAGCAAGCATGTTTGCTCTTTGCTTTCACAATTATGTATGTGTTGTAACAAGTAATTTCATAAGCGCATATCGAAAGGTGGTGGTTGATAATGTCACCTGTGCTATTACAACAAATGCCTCATGGTATCCTTAGCTGGGATACATCTACAGCACTTAAAGTGCTGGTAAATGGAGCTGAAACGTTGCATGGTAAAAGGAGCCTTATCTTTCTTACTGCTTCATTCATGAACCTGAGTAGTACACCAGTCATGTGAACAGGCACAATACTAAAGTTTGTACTTCACCTTGGAAGATTTCACAAGCTGTATGGCAATAGCTGCTAAACACGAGTGTTGTTTCTTTTCTCCCCACTTTCCTTTTCGGTAGAAGTAAAATGCAACTCCTGTGGTCTCCTTTGGAGATTTCAACTTCTTTTGATTTTACTGTATTTACATCTTTGAAAAACATGTTTAAACCAGTCAGAATCTGGAAACACATTGGTCCCTTGTTAGATCTTTCTCTCCCCTGAAGCATTTTTGTTCTCTTGATTTCTTTTGTTCCAAGTTTGCTCTGTGGGAGCATTTCCAGGACTTTACACTAGGTGGCAGTGCTTTGCCTCAGCTTTAATTTTTAATCACTTTAACTTTGTCTTCTCTGGCCTTCCCGTTTGTGCAGGTACTGTTTAGACAAACTAGTGGCAGAGTATCCTTATGCTTCAGGGACTGGTAGAATTTCTTTGCCATTTAAATCCTGAGTCCACTTTCAAGTCTGAAATCATGGTAATTTTGGTGCCATCCAAAGCCAATTATTTAACCCATGAAGTCTTTGTTCAGCTAAGCATGGGTGCATACGTAGTGTTTAGGCATTCTTTTCAAACCCTGTCCAACAGAACCTCCCTGATTGCACTTACCTTGCAGAGAAGGCAGCTGCTGCCCACAGATAAACCTTCCCGAGTCCTCTCCTGGAGCAGGAAGCGATGAAGCAGATTTTCCTTGTTTGGGATAACATGAGATGGATCTCTTCATCATAAGTCGGAAAGGTAAATTTGTTCTTACCTGTAAATTATGGTTCTGCTAGTTCATGCTATGCCAATCCAGACTTCAGAGTTACCTTGCCAGCCAGCAGATGAATAAGACTTTACACTTATGTAGTACTTTGATTTTTTTGATTTTTTTCTCCAAAGCATTGTGCAAACATTAATTGCTTAATTGCACAAATACAGAGAAGACATTAAGGAAGATGGCTGTTATAGCCCTGGTTTATCCAGTCTTCCTTGTTTAATAATGGTTATAATGTATAGTATACCAGGTATACTGCGAACCATTGCTTCAGGACAGTAATGTTATCTGGCTTTTCAGTAGTGATGCTACACAGGATGGCTTCCTTCTTCTGAAGGGTGAGCCATATGGATTGGTGTAGGAGAACTAGCAGAACCAATATTTTCACAGACAAGGACAAATTTAACTTTCTGCTATTTCCCTCTATACCAATCCACGTTCTAGAAATAAAAATATTTGTGACATTTTTATTATCAGTTGATGATGGGAGAACTGCTTTGATATACTCTTCCTCTGAATCAATTGAGTAGATGAGCAGGCAGTAAAATTTATTTTAGTGAAGTGCAGCTGGATTAGAAAATTATTCAGCTCTGCTATTTTTGATTGTTTGGATTTATCTGTGTCTCTATACAAGGCAACCAGATTTACTAAAATATGCAGTTTGAAAAGTTTATTTCCCCATTTCAATTCAAAAAGCCACAAGTGTCAATTTAGAGATGATAGTGGGTTTGTAATAGGACTTGATTAAGAAGTTGCATCTGCATGCTTTGTGCGTGAAAATAATCCATCATCTTGAAAGTTGTTTTTTTCCTGCCTGCCAGATGGCAGAAAAGAGCTCTGCAGTCTAGGCTGGTGTAGATGGGACATAGCAGGACGTGAAGAGACCAGGCTCCACGAATAAGAAAATAGCATACTTGCTATGACTAATTTTTCTTTTGATAGTTAAAACTTGATTAAAGTTTTGCATGTCTAACCTCAAGTATTTTTGGAAGTGAGTGCTATTCCCTTCGAAGATAACTTTGGACTTCGGTGCTGCTAGTTGGACACTGCTGATTGCCAGCAAAATTCCGTTATTGTAATTTCCAATCATTCAGGAAGTATTAATCCAGCTTTCTTCACCTGTGGGTCACAGGCAAAAGTCTATGAAGCTGGAGGCTATTCCCAGTGAGCTGTTAAGTTCTCTGTTTCCAAATAGCCTTGTAAATGAAGCACTGCCTTGGAATACTGTCTGCCCACTAAAAAAAGAACCAGAAGAACCCGCCCTTTATGTGGGTATTCTGATAATTGATTAGATCTTTTCTCAGAATGTGAAATCTTTCGTATGACTGTTGTTCTAAAATAACCAAAATCCAAGCATTGCCATTCCTGATGGAGTTTAATTTAGACTGGCTCACTCTATATTTTGTTACTGTTAACTTCAGCTGAATAGCTTTTAAGGTTTTAGATTCTTGAACGCTGTGTTTCTGGTATCTCTGCTATACCACCTTTGACTATCTTTTCATGATGCTCTGTTCAAAAAAATATTCTTCCTGAGAGCAAACTAAATGTTGGGTTTTTAATTTCCAGTTTCCCAACACTTGAGTTCATTGAGCTTGTTTTTCTTTTTGTTATTAACATATTAGTCTAAGCTTTCATGACAGCGTGTGAGGAATCTAGCTGGGCATTTCCCTTTGATGTTCATTAAAATGGTAGAACTCGACCTCCTCTTTTTGGCCGCTTAACAGAATGATCACTTGCAGGTGAGATGAAAGCTGGTTTCTCTGAGAGGATGCAAACCAATGGGTGATAAAAACCCACCAGAATAAGATTTCAGAGTAGATTTGAGAAATCACTTCTAATCATTTTTCAGGCGTATTACAGATTTACAGAATGTAAATGTTTTGATGTCTGTGGCACAGGAATGGATTTTAAGTGCCATAATCTTCTGCTAATAGAATTGGAGAGGAATTATACCATGCCCACCTAAAGTTAGTAGGCATCGTGTAGTTAAAACATAGTGGAAGGAAGATGACCTATGAAAATATTTAACTTGTGCTTTATGGATGTTTAAACTTGGAAGCCAATGGCTGCTGTAGGAAATATGCTGTAATAGTAGTAAAGCAGCGCTATGCATAAACTTCAGATCAAAACCAAACTAGATTTCCATAGGCCATTTTCCTATCATATGTTTGTATTATCATGTATGTTGATAGTCATCTTTTCTTAAGTCGCTTACAAAACAGTAATGTAACAAAAAAAAATTATTTTCATGTGCTGTAAAGAGAGTGATGAACTGTTCAATTTCCTCCTACCTTAAATGCTAGGCACCTATGGGGACGTGCTGGGGTGATATCTCAGAAGGAGTGCGAGTGGAGGTTCCAAACACAGACTGCAGCCTACCGACCAAAGTCTTCTGGATAGCTGGAATTATAAAATTAGCAGGTGAATATATTTTGGTTGAAATTATTAAAATAAAATAATTACGCAAAGGGAGCTTATAATATAGTTAGTAGTCACTTGGTTAATAGAACGCTGACGCTGTTCGGGTGTCAGAGCTGAATGGCAAGGTTGTATTTTCCACCATGATCACCGTTGAGCTGTTCTACAGTAGCTTCAAGTTGTTGGGTTTTTTTAGTGCTAAAGTTCATTCTATCGGTGCAGGATGTGAGGATAGAAAATTGCACAATAGCAAGCAAGTCTCATTACAAAAATCACTTATTTTGGCTAAAAGTAAAGTTAAAGATTCAAGGTTCACACTGCTAAAATATGAAAAAGCAGAGGCTGTGGGTAACAAAGCAGTTATTATCTGGAACGTAGGAAGTTCCATGCTAACACAAGGAAGAACTTCTTTACTGTCAAAGTGACGGAGTGCTGGAGCAGGCTGCCCAGAGAAGCGATGAGTCTACTTCTTTGGAGATATTTGTGGCTCGTCTGGATGCCCACCTATGTGACCTGCAGGGAGCCTGCTTCAGCAGAGGAGTTGGACTCTGCATTCTCTAGGGGTCCCTTCCAACTCCTACAATTCTGTGATTCTGTGGTTTTCCCCATATATAACTTGCAAAGGTTTATGGGACAAGAGTTTTACTTAAAATGCTCTGATAACATACAGCAGTGTGCCTTAAGAATAACATTCTTCAGAAAATTCTAGCCTGGAAAATCTAATGTAATATCCATTATGATAAATAAATTTTAATTGATCTTTTTATAATCTTTTTTCATGTGATTTTACTTTCAGGCTACAACGCTCTGCTAAGATACGAAGGCTTTGAAAATGATTCAAACCTTGACTTCTGGTGCAATGTTTGTGGGTCTGATATCCACCCAGTTGGTTGGTGTGCAACCAGTGGGAAGCCTCTAGTCCCTCCTCGAAGTATGTAGATAGTAGTCTTACTGATTGCTACAATTAAGTCTTTTTTAGTTAAATTTGCTTATGGTTCTGATATCAGCTTTCTTTACCATAGCAATTCTTTCAACAATTATTTGTAAATTATTGATCTAATGGAAAAATAAGGACTTGACTCCCAGTGACAGTGTTTCTTGTGGTAACCCCTCCAGGGTGACTTCATTTTTAAGATCAAGGTGGAAGTGCTTAGCAAATCAGTGTTGTGAACATGCGTTGGTTTTATTTATATTTTGTTATTAAACTCTTTGCCCTAACACATCCATAAATTTAATTTTGGGTAGCATTTACTCTCTAACTTCTCACTGAACTATTTTCACTCGGGCTTTTTAAGTCATCTAGGATTTCTTCTTTACATATTCCAGACTATAACATTGTCTCTAATGGACACAATTAAAAAAAACAGTGGCTTATTTTGTCCCCTTCATTTGCAACAGCCATCCAACACAAATACACAAACTGGAAAGCTTTTCTAGTGAAACGACTTACTGGTGCCAAAACACTTCCTCCTGACTTCTCTCAGAAGGTAAGGCTGATGCACTATCAGTGATGTACTGTGCACAAAATGGCAGTGCAGAGAGAAGGACTGTATTTGCCAGTGGCACATTAGCACTCTTTGCAGAGCTGATGATCATTTCCTTTCTTAATACAGCTTTCACGGGAATTTATTTTCCATTTATCTCCATGTTTATCAGTCTGTGTTTCTGCTTGGAAAACTGTTTCGTCTAACAGAAGTAATTTAAAAACTAGTTAGTCTATTTTAATTTTAAAATACTCAAAAATGCTGGTGGTTGTCATCTGCTCCAAACCAGATTTATTTGCTGTCTTTGTCGTGGACAGTAGCTCCCTCTATGATGTGTTCTGAGTTTAATTACTGATATTGCAAGATGATACATTGCTTTTCTATAGGAATATAGCAAGTATTGTTGTCTTACACTGCATCTAGTATTCCTCCCATTTTTTTTCCTAAGATGTTCATTTATATTTAAAAATTGGCTCAGTGGAAGCCAAACCAAATTGGCAAGGTCTGAACGCTGGTGGAAGGGGTATTTGCAATGGAGATTACAAGGTGCTGAGTTGGCTGGAAAGCATTTTTAACAAAATAGGTTGTCACGATGCAGGTGAATCACTACTTTCATTCTATTCCTTTATTTTTGGTGTATGATGAATTGTATTTGAGTGGTAAGCTTTAACTATGTTTGCATCTTATTTTTCATTGCTAATATGATAAAATATTTTGATGTTATATTTGAAGAGCTATACTGAGTGGATGATAAAGCAAAAAATAAATTTGTTGAAATTGCTGCTCAAGGTAATTTCATTTATTGTTATTAACTGAGCAAGCTTTCATTGAGTCAAGGGAAAGTTCCCTTAACCTACGTGGGAGCTGTATTAGAGCTGTGCTTAAATAAAATTGTACCATTGTAGGATCTATTCTAGTTAGTCCTGTTAAAATATTGCATCTTGCTACAGGTGCAGGGAAGTACCAGATAAGTCACTTGGCATTTGTGCAAGTGTCTGAGCAAGTACTTGAATTAAATGAAAAGTTCTTTGATGTACTCTATAGAAGACAATTTACTAAGCTAAAACAATATATTTTTACAGAATTTTTTTCCTGTTATTTTAAGGTGTCTGAGAGCATGCAGTATCCATTCAAAACGTCCATGAGGGTAGAAGTTGTTGATAAAACTCACCTTTGTCGGACAAGGGTAGCGGTTGTAGAGAATGTCATTGGGGGCCGGTTAAGATTGGTGTATGAGGAGAGTGAAGACAAAACGGATGATTTCTGGTGCCATATGTACAGCCCACTCATTCATCACATTGGTTGGTCTCGAAGTATAGGACATAGATTCAAAAGATCTGGTAAGCCAATTGCTTGTCGGAGGGGTGTGTGGGCAGAATTGGCTTGGAGAGACTTGACTTAAGCAATACTGTTGCTTAATACAGTTAATAAAACTAGTTTGAGTAATTACTTTTAAAAATGCTTTATTAATGGTGCCTAATAGTTTTACCAACTACACTGCTGTTCTGGAGTTCCAGTTAAATGTTAGATTGCTCTCTGCAGGAAAGTCTTGAACTGCGATATATCTTTCTGTCTTTCAATGTGAATATATCCCTTGTCAGAAACAGAATTTCCATATTGGATTTCACAACACAGCCCTTGAAGACAGTTTTTAAGTACTTAAGTTTTCACTGGAACTGTTTATAAATAAGAGTAGTTAGAGATATCAAGAACAATGCTGTTTTCCAGAAGTACTGTCTTAATGTCTCTAACAGGATTTCAAGGGTTTCCCTTGCAAGGTAGGATTCAACAGTTGGCAAAGATAAGTACGGGTGTACAGAGAGAGATTAGACATACTGTATGGAAGTTGTGATTACATAAATGTAATTTTCTGTTCTAGAAGTGGTAGTCTTGCCATTTTTCTTTTAAAAGCTTCTATATATTGGTAGCTAAGTGGTGATGTAATTAAGCAGCCTTGCGAATACTGGATTTTTTTCTGTAAATGAGGTTGCATTATAGAGGTATTTCATATGGAAGTCAATAAGGAGAATGGAGTATGCCCCTCACATTTTTGTGGTAGTCTTAATGTAAACTGTGGGCCTTACACACTAACAAGGCAATTGCATTCTAGCAGTTAACATATTAAGAAAAAAATAGTCTACTCTGTTAACAAAAACGATCATTAATAGGTACTATTGTTCCTTGTAGATATTACAAAGAAGCAGGATGGACACTTTGATGCACCCTCACATTTATTTATGAAGGTGAGTTTGCTAGCATGAGCACTCTTCTCCAGTCAATTGAGGACCTGGTGTGTGTGAAACAGACTTGGAAGTCCTGGGAGTATGCCCAGTGGAAGCACTGGTGTATTTTAATTCACACAGTTTAATATTTAGTCCTTCTTGTCATAAACAGAGGTGAGAGTACAGGTATGTCACTTTGTTCCTTTGACTGCAACTGGTTATTAGATTCTGAGCTTCTGGTGCTGTCATCTGATTTTACTATCTTTTTTTCTTTAAGGTGAAAGAGGTTGACACAGCTGGAGAGTGGTTTAAAGAAGGAATGAAACTGGAAGCTATAGACCCCTTAAACCTTTCAGCAATATGTGTGGCAACTATTAGGAAGGTAAGAAAACCAATCTTTATTGTCAGGAGAGAGACAGGAGCCCATTTGACATTCCCCTTTGTTCAGGTTAGAAACAAAGCTCAGAATCCATTAACTGTTATATACAACTACTGTGAAAAAGAACATATTCATGTACGTTTAATTTTGATTTTAATCTCTGGAAATTCAGCCTTACATTTAATTAATATATAATATCCTTGTGAGATTAATTTTCAAGACAGTCTTCTGCTAATGATTCCAAGTATTTTGCCATTCTATTCAAAAACAAACAAAGGCCTCATTTTGCTTGCTTGCTGGAGTCTATGGAGATAAGGTTTTTTCTAGCTTGATTAAAAGGGATCACATCAGCATTAAATCTTTATTAAAAGGGAAAGAAAATGGGCAAAAAAAAAAGTAGCTTAGCAACTTTGCATAACCTTACCAATGAATGTGGTCATTATTTCAGATCTCTTTTTCTTAATAGCGTGCAGAATATCTTACAAGCTAGAGTAAGCTGAAATATAAAGCTTTAAAGATAGAACTGATATACTCACAAAAAATAAACTAGAGCTCAGGAAAAGGAAATGTTCATCTCATAACTTTGCAGTTAACAAAGGTACATTTGACAGTAGAACCCAATCTTGGAGCCAGGTATGATTTCGGTTTGTTTTGCTTTTCCTGTTTTATTGTAATTGAATGTTCTTCTAAGTACTCTCATTATTACTCAGTTATTTTTCACTCTTGAAACATGGCATGCTTTCTTTCTAGCCTTATCACGCAGTTAAAGGTATTTAATGTAAAATTTTGTTTTTCTTTACAAAGGTTTTAGCAGATGGCTATCTTATGATTGGGATTGATGGCTCAGAAGCAGCAGATGGGTCTGATTGGTTTTGTTACCATGCCACTTCCCCTTCTATTTTCCCTGTTGGTTTCTGTGAAATTAACATGATTGAACTAACTCCACCCAGAGGTACATATAGAATTCTGACCACATTTTATTTTGAATATTTTTCAGTGATATTGTATGTGCCATATGCTTTGTTTCTTAAATCAGTCTACAAAATTCATTTCACTTTTTAGGATGCTCTCAAGTCAGAAACAAAACAGTGTAACTTGAAAGTAAGCTTCAAAACAGAGACAAACTTTTAAGTAAGAAAAAGGGAAATTGAACATCCTTATGATGCACTGGCTAAAGTAATTTGCTTTTACTGCCATAATTTGAGGACAGCCACTAGTTGAGTAGCATAGCTATTAAGTGAATGGGAAGCATAAATATGCAAGTCACTGAATGGTCTGTTCATAAATTGCCATTGCTTGGCAAGTCCAGACCACTAGAGGTTTAATGAACATCGTAAAGGATCTCACACTTGGGCCAATCAGTGACAGTAACAGTAAACTTCTGAAGAACATGCACAAACTTGAACTTGAGGGAAGTAGCCATTAGAGCTGTGTGCCGCATAATCCCTTCTGTGAGAATAAGCTGTCTGTCCACCAGCATGTGTGCCTGTACAAGACTCTCACTGCCTTCATCTTTTGATTTGTATGGTCAAGGTCTAGCAGCTTATAAAGAGAATTTTAATTAGGTGTCTAACAGCAAAAAATAATGGTTTTCTAAGATGTTTCTCTTCATTCTCCTTCTTGCAGGCTTCTACTTGTATTTATTGAATGATTTTCTAGGTAATAACTACATAACGCAACATGAAGAATGTCATACTTTATTATTGCACACTAATGAATTTGTCATCCTTGAGTATGTGTTAAGTGCATTTAAGGCAGATTTACTATTTTCCAGTTATCTAGTGAACGTATTGCCTAGAAACTCATGAGCGTGGTCATCCCTGCAGAACGTGCTGCAGGGGTCTTGCAGCAGTAGTGGTTGTTGCATGGGGCAAGAAGTGTGTTTCATAGTGTTCAATAGCAGCTAGTTCAGAAGTAAACATGTTAAATGATACAGAAAGCAAATTCCCTTTTATGATGAAATTCTTTCTTTTTTTACCCTTCAAGGACTGTTTACACAGTAGTGTGCAAATTCTGTTGCAAACACGTGTCATACTATTGTGTTTCTCATACTGTGGCAGCTTTGTTTACCTACATGTACATTTCCCATTTTAAATTGCAATTTTCCGTAACAGTGCTGTATCATGCACTGAGAGATGACTATAAATCACCCGTGCAGTAATCTAAAAGTCATTTGAAAGAGGAGTTAGTGAAATACAGAACGTAATGCACGTTAACACAGTTCTATTACTGACTTAATAAAATGGAAGTGATCAAAGCATCTTCGTTTTTATGAGAAGTATATTCTACTCTCCCAAGTGATGGGCTTGCAAATGAACAGTTTCTTAATTTTGGCTATTTGATGAGGACCACGTGCACGTGTCTTTAATGCCTTAAAGGACTTGTGTATATTAGTCCAGCCAGAGGAACTGTACATTAACAAGCATTAATTCTCAGAACTGATATGACCCTTATCAATTAGCCTTCCTGCCGCATCTCTTCCTGCAGACAGTTATGTACCAGAAGTGAACACCTTTTCTCCAAGTTGCATTTAGCAGTGTGGGTACATTAAATAAGTTGCTGTGGAACCCCTGCAATTCATGCTTATAAGTTTATTCCTTTGTAAATCTTCATCTCTTGCTGAAACCAGCAGAAGCTGAAGATGCTTTAACACTCGTAAAATTTTTAGGCGTATTCAGTAGATGAACAAAAGCTGAATATATAAGAAATTGTTTTCTTACTTTTACAATGGCTTATAAGATTGGGGAAAAAAATCCTGTAATTTATTCTACTATTGATAACTTAACCTTATTATTTAAGTTTTTGAACATCCATACTTGTTCCATGAATCTGTTCCTAACGCATCAAATTTTTCAGTAGTGGAGCTCTTTCCCCACAGGAAAGACACTGGATGTGCTTAATTACATTATGTGTTCTGGGTCATTTGTGTGGGGCATTGTAGAGATCAAGGATCTACGTGAGCAGAAAGCTTCAAGTGTCAACAGTTGATCTTAACATCAAATAATATTTTGTGTATACCCAGAAATTCATTCATCTTTGTTGCAAAAAGGCAGTGTCCGGTTGACTGTGTTGTCCATTAGACCAAAGCTCAGAGAATGGAGATTTCTGATGTTAATGTTTTGCTTCTTTGTCTTTTTAGCCATAGCACAGTGCCACTGTTGTATGCTTGTTGATGTTCTAAAATTATGAAGTTTACAGTTGACGTATGAAAATATTCTTTAAAATTTGCAGGTTATACAAAGCTCCCATTCAAATGGTTTGACTACCTCAGGGAAACTGACTCAATAGCAGCACCTGTAAAGCTCTTCAACAAGGTAATGAGCACCAAGCGTCTGCGTTTACATTTAATTGAGGATTTTCTTCACATTTCAATCTGCACGCTCTGTGGGATTGACCCACTTCTTTAAGTACAGTTGTGAAAAACTAAGCCAACAGATTTTAATATAATCAAACAACTCTTATTTCTACAGCTTGAGTATTTCTGAAATGTGAAATACAGGGTGCATGAAACTTCATAAACGATGACTGAAAATTTCTTAAGCTAAAGTGACTGAAACGCTTTGCTTCAGCATCGTGTGTGCACTGATCCAGTTACCATGGCTGATGCTTGCTGCCTTGATGCGTTTGCTTTTCCAGGAAGTTCCAAACCATGGGTTTCACGTTGGAATGAAGCTGGAGGCCGTCGATCTGATGGAACCTCGCTTGGTCTGCGTGGCCACAGTAACTCGCATCATCCATCGCCTGCTGAGGATACACTTCGATGGGTGGGAAGATGAGTATGATCAGTGGGTGGACTGCGAGTCCCCAGACCTCTATCCGGTGGGATGGTGTCAGCTCACTGGATATCAGCTGCAGCCTCCAGCACCACAGTGTGAGCTCTGCCTTGTAAATAATACACGGTTGTTCGCTGATCCTTAATCGCATGTGATGCTTTTCCTGCCTTCATCCTTTTTAAGTTAGGTCACTAAGCATAACAAAAATAGAACAAACTCTTGCTAATGCTTAGAAGTACCCAGTTCTAATCTCTTCCACCTTGACTTTTAAAGTACTTTCTGTGGTGACTTAGCATTTTTCTATTTTGTTGCCAGAAAATGTTTATTTAATGTAGGGAAAAAAACCCTGTTAGTTACCTAACAAGTCTGGAGAGAGACTTTGTGTTGGTTGAAGTTAGCAAATAGAAATGCTTTGCTCTATCTATAGCAAATGATGGACCTCAGTGTGTGCTTGGCTATTCACGTGCAAAAGTGTTTGTGTGAGAAGGCTGCGTTTCATTTCGTACATCAGAAGCTGACCTGCTTGATCAGTTTTTATGACAATTGAGAACTGTTTCAAGAATGTTAGTTGCTTATGGAAGGGTGGTAGGAATAGTTAGTACTATGAGCAGTGGTAATATTACTACTGACAGCAGTTTGACTGCAGTTTAATGGCAAGTTTGTCGATAAAGCTTTGTCACGTTCTGAAGTGTATTTCCAAAATAGAAACTTTAATTTTGTACTCCACGCTTTCTTGCAGCATCAAGAGATAACCAGTCCAGTTCATCAAAACAGAAGAAAAAATCGAAATCACAGCAGTACAAAGGACATAAGAAAAGTGGGTGACAAAACTGTGTTTTCACTTTTCCTGTTTAAAAAAACTTGTGGCCTGTCCCTAATTCTCTCTTCTACTTGGAAGTGCTGTTTGTGTGTAAAACAGGTGTGAAGCTTAAAGGTGCAGTATGCCACAAAAGGAATTTTATAAATAAGAATATTTTTTATAACTTGTAGCAGGGTTGAGCTTATTAGCAGCATGTGAACTGTAGGTTTGCATGTTAGTATTTTTGGAATTCAAACGTTAAAGAATACATTGAGTAAATTGGAATAGCACCTCATACCAAATACTCAGATGTCTCTTAATGCAGTTTTGACTCTACTTTTGTAGTACAGCTGTAGAAATGAGAACCAAGTCACTAAAATCAGAAAGAATAAGATGTAGAACATGGGAATTACTGTCTTTCTGATTCCTTCTTAAAGGAAAAGGTGACTTGTTCTTCAGTGGGAAGCAGCATGTAAATAAAACTGCTCTGAGTACTGTTAGAGACAAGTAGCATTGCCTTCTGTGACTTTTCTTGTCGCAGTAGATCATAGCATATTTCTAAAAATCTGAGCTTTGTAACAGTACTGTTCAGGTTCTTCCCATAGTAATTGTTCATCTCAGAATCAGTTTTTCTCAGGAATCTCAACCAATTCAAATTCTCATTTGCACAGATGCATGTTTTGTACTCTTCCATCTTTATATTTCTGTGACACTGTTTAAGCAGGAGGTCTCTTTTGTGTGAATAGAATAAAGGAGGCAGAGAGCCAATCACGAGGACCTTGTGCCTTCTCCCATTTTCTGAAAATCAGCTCCATCTGCTTTCTGTCCTCGAAGCAATATTGTAGTTTCACATGGCAGTGTTATTCCAAAGGTTCTCAAGCCATTTTTCCAATAGTTGGACAGTTCTGAAAGGCAAGCTACCTTCTGAGACAAGACGGGCAGCAAGGTGACAACCACTGTACAAGAAACGTATCTGCAAGAAATGACAGAGTAAATGAGTATACTGGGTAAGCCTGTGGTCTTGTTAAGAGCCACACCATTTTTAATGATGAACCAGTAAAAACTTGCAGAAGTTCTCTTCTGCCACATAGGGATGAGTAGTTTGTCTTCATAGAAGTCAGTGACCTAGTTCAAGGCAGCTCAACTATGCCTGTTATTGTCTGTTATTTCTGGAGCATCAGCTCATTCTGCTGACTCATTCTCTTGGTGTTGTCTTGGAAAGAGCGGAGTGAAAAGATGCAGTACTTCATGCTGCCAATACAAGGACAGAGCAGCTACAGCAAAGGTCTATAATGTGTCATCTTGATTTACCCATTTAGCTTTGCTTCTGTGCCAAGCTGTTTTCTAATGGGACAGCCTAGGAAGCAGTAAAATCAATGCCTTGGATGTTGAAAGTTATGTTAAGTGCAAGTCAGCAAACCTGGATGACAGAAATCTTTAACTGTCCTTAATGTGACTTCAGAACAGGATTTCGTGTGAATTCTTTCCTAAGTCAGAATGTTAGGCCTTTCCTACCATTAGAATCCATATCATCTTGACTTATCTAGGCTTGTTTCCAGAGAATTTTGTTGCTCTGGGAGTTGAGTTCATCCACAAATAAACCTGAAATTTTAAGGCTGAAAGATAGAACAGTTTTTTCCTCACGTCTCTTAAAACTGCCCTTGAAACACAGGGGCTGCTGAAATCAAATCATGTTGCTCTGTGTATGTGAGGCACAGATGTTCTGTTGAAATAAGCTGTGTCCAAATTCCGTTCCAGCACAGATCTAGCTGTGGTCAGCAGGGAGGCTCTTGGAGTGGGGCAGGGAAGGTGATAGCAGAGTAGGATCTGAAACTGCACAGAGCTGAGCCTGTTCAAACTTCTGCTCTTTGCAAAGCTCAGCTGAGGTCTGCTGGCATCTTCTAGTAAGGAAGACGTGTGATACGTTGGACATCTGGATAGTCTCGTTACGTTATTTGCATAAGGACTAGGCTTTTGTCAGTCATACTGTCTTTGTCAGATAGTGCTGAGAATACTCAGGCATTGCCAGCTGCAGTTTTGACGTAGCTGGAAGTGGTGGAGATGGTGTTTAACTGACTGTGTCCCTGCTACATTGTCATGAGAGGTTTCCTCACGCCAGACCCGGAGCAGCAGCCTGTTTGGTTGATGTATAAGTGTCATTTTGTATCTGAATGTGAGTGAGGGGAAGAGAAAGGAAGAATTCATCGGTAATGTTGAGGAGGCACATAAAAATGTTGAGCTTACTTCAGGCTGGTCTGTGCACTGCTGTCAGTCCTTGGTTGGTGAAGGCCGCAGCACAGGCCTGGTGGCTTTTCCTCTCCTTTTCCTGGTATGTATGGCAACGTAGCAGCTGCACAAGTCATCTCTGATACGACGCAGCAGCGTGAGCTGTCAGACCTGTGGGAGTTGCCAGGCTGATGGATATGGTTTCAGATTCGCGTGATTTACGCTTCTTTCAAGCTTCCTTGAGTCTGATCGGGCTGCGGCGTTGCCAGTGCTTGGTGCCTGCAGAGGCACGAGGGCAGCGTGCACGGGAGGCACCGTGCACTGCGCACGCAGTGCACGGTGCCTCCCGTGCACGCTGCCCTCGTGCAGTGGGCATTATAACCCGCTTGCCTCCTGTCGGCTCTGAAGACAAATCTCAACTCTTCCCTGCACCTCTCCGTGTTTTTCACCTTTTACTTCAGCTTGCTGCTCTTGTGCACTTCAGCGCAAGAGAGAGAAGCACTGTGTAGAAGGGTTTCTGGAGCCTCTGGTTCTGCACTGCTGACCTCGTGCTTCCCAGGTGCAAGGGAACTTGGGGGCTGGGCTCAGCCTTGTACCTGCAGAAGTATTTTACAACGTTTGGGGAACCTTTAGATTGCATTGCTGATTTCTGTGCGTAGCTTTGCTTGATTTTTTTGAAGGCAAGGTGCTGTGGGCTGTGCAGGTGGGGAGGAGGCATCCAGCAACAGAAATGAGGGGCGCTTGCGTTGTGCTGCAACGTGGGGATGATTTATTAATATTTAATTTTCAAATCTTACTTTTATTTAACATGTGTGTTTCAACACAGAAGGTGACATAGGAAAATAATAAGGGAATAATCAAGTGGCGTGTAAGGTATAGCAGGGCTACAAGTAGTAACAGGTCATGGATTTCATTCTTCACTCCACAATATTTCAGTATTTCAAGCTATGTTGCTGTGCATATAAGTGTTGTATCCAGTGACCATAGGCTTTAGTAGTCCTTCCATTCAAAGAGAACTGCTTATTTTTGTATGGTCAACCCTTAAATGTGGGCACTGCACCTTTAAAGGAAGCACTGCTCTGCCTCGGTTTTGCTCAGTGCTCACATTCTGATAATTATCACTGTCCATTAATGAAATGGGAAAAGCAGTTGTGACATTATTGCACTTCATAACATTGTTCTTTTTGTCTTCGATCTGAGTTCTACTTTCTTTATACAAAAAGAAAGAAGATAAAAACTACAGAAAATGTTTTGCTTGAATGACATTTTTCTCAAGGATCTTAAAACATTTGAGGATGTAATGGAAAATTTTCGTCAGTGTTTTTTTCTTGTCTCATATGGACTGCCTACAGTAATTAGACAATCGTGTGATTGATTGTAAATGGCAAGTAATTAATCTTATTCTTACTTGGCTGAAGACCAAATTGGAAGCGGACAGGAAATGAAAGAGTGAATAGTAAACGTTCTTCTTGGCAACGCTTTCTGTTGCTTTCTTAAACCAGAGTTTTAAAACACTGAATTATTGAGGAAGAGCCCTGGAGCAGGACTTAAGGTTCAGCTGAAGGTCAGGAAACATCTGTTTTCTGTGGGATATTGCACATTAAAAGAAGAATCTCTAAAATGGGAAATCTGGGGTCTGTTCCCAATTTAAATCATGTTAAGTAAATTGAGGAATGAGTTGTAACTGTGAACGTTACAGATCTTTAACGTTCATCTTTCATTTCTCTAGTGACTTCATTGCAGCTGAAGGAGGAGCTGCTGGATGGAGAGGAGTACAGCTTCCTTCAAGGAGCGTCCGATCAGGAAAGCAACGGATCTGCCAGTTACTACATCAAGCAAGAACCGTAAGGCAGCTCCGAAAAGGGAAGGGCAGGGATTGGTGGCAGGACGAGAGCCTTCCCCCAGACTGCCTGGTTTTGCTCCCACGTGGATGGTGCAGCGTGGATGGCTGCACCTGGGGCACTTTGCTAATTGTAGACGAGCGAGACTCAGTTCAGAGTTTTTTGGAAGGGCGGGGAAACTATTTTAGTGAAAAAAAAAAAAGATTTTTTTCAATTTATTAAAAACAAGAACGGACACTTTTGTGTTGTATTTGAAGCTTTTGCAAGAATTTTGTAATATTTTCAAGTTCAGATCTATTGTGCATTGTTAACAAGAACTGAAAATCTAATTTTTTGGTAAGATTAAAGTTTAAATAGCACGATCGTGGGAAGCGGTTGGAGGAAGATATAGTTGCAAATACAAATGAACTGTCATGACAAATGAACCTTTTTGGTACACGTTGGGACGTACTTAAACTCTTGTGAACTGCACTGGTCACACCTCTGTTTTTTAATTGTGAAATAAGGCATTTGAGCCCTGATCTGGAGGCACAGGTGGTATGCGGAGGATCGTCCTGTAAAGCTCTCCTTGGTGAGTAGCCCCAGTTGCAATGGAGCCATCACCCGGGGGAGATTTTTTTAAACTTTTCAATGTGTTTTTATTTAGTTTAAAATGCTTTTTTATGATACTTTTTTAATTAAAAAAAAAATACCTAGTTCCTTAGGGTCTGAATCAGTGCCCAGTAATATCAGTAGCCTTGTGTTCATTGACTGCAGTGGGCACTGGATTGGGACTATAGCGCTCTTGTCTCTGCGTGGATGTCTGTTGTCTCGGAACGCTCCAGCAAATGTTTACAGAGCCCTATCTATGCCAAACTGGAACTGCAGAAAATTCCCTGCTTTGGAAGATTAGAGATAACGAGGAATTTAGGCTAAAGAAACCTAGACAGCAACTCAGGCCTCCCTTGGTGGTGGAAGGAACTTCTCTGTGTTCTTCTGATTGTACCTTTCCGTTCAGAATGACCTTGTTTCCTTGCTATCCTAAATATTTATTTCTCAGCATCCAGAACTGATGTTCCTAAAGGGGCCAGGTGTTCAGCTCTGCACGGCCTGCAGTGTTCCTTACGTGCTGCAGTATTGTAAGATGGAAGTTGAGATTTGAGAACGTTATATGAATTGCGTACAGCCTAGCAGATAGCTCACAAACTGGATGTGCTCGTTGCCTCAATCCTGGTGTCTCACTTCAGATATCCCATTAATCCCACCTGCTTATCTGGCCAGGTGTTTGAAAGGAGGAAGTCATGCAGAAGGGTGAAAATGACTGATAGTAAAATACAAAGTATTTTCATCTGAGCCCTTAATTATTTGGATTTTCCTTCCTTGGTTTTAAACTTTGTATGTTTTTGTAGATGGCTTCATTGATGGAGTTGATGAGTAAAATTATCAATCACCCTGCAGAGCTGTGACTGGAAAGACGTGCATCAAGAGCTTTAGCTTTTACCAGTAAGGTTCATTAACTAAACTCTCAGGAATTAACTGCATATGTTCTATAAATGCTTCTGGGTCTTAGTAGGTCCCCTTCAGAGCAGTACAGTGATTATTTGACTCTTAACCATAAGTTAGGGCTTAGAAAATCTGTGATCCAAACGGTTAACTTCTCTGTTCCTGCAGCCTAAGAAATGCTTTAAGGACATCGGCCCGCAGAGCCCCAGGAGACCATTTTTGTATATTGTTGTTCAAACCTAAAAAAAAAAAAAAGTGCATAGAAAGTTGAAAACCAGCAATTTGATTCTTTTCTAAAATATTGCTCTAACTTTGGGTACGTAGTATTGGTAATATGCACAGGTTTACCTCATTCTATGCAAGAGGGGTTAATTATGTAAAGTTTTGTATTTACTACTGGAATTTAAAAAAAAAAAAAAAAAAAAAGCTGTCCTGTATAGCATAGGAATGTCTGGAATTTTCCCTTACCGGTAAAAATGTCATGACCCCTTTTTAACAGCAGCTTCGTACACTGACAGCATCTGGCTACCGGACTGTAGGTGTCTGTAACTTCAGGTGGTGAAGACACTTTAGCTCTCTGCAATAGCCATAGCAAAGGGACTTTCTCTTCTTTGGTCGGCTTCAGATACGTTCTCTCAGAGTCTGACCCTCATGGGACGTTTCTGTGGAACAGCCTGGGTTGGAGGAGTAGGTTTAGAGTCCATTGTTAATGACATTTTGAGCCTTGATTTTATTGTTTTTCCCGTGCTCTCTATTTATCCTGCCATAAAATCCAGTTCTGCAAGCGTTGTTTTGGTTTGGTAAGTACATCTCAATTGATTTCATTCAGTTTTTTTTTGATGTGACAACTTCCAAATCGCCACCGGCAGCTGGAATGAGTTGGGCACATTCTTGCTTTCTTCCCTCATCCGTTGCTTCTCAGTAGAGTAGAAAAACGTGCGTTAATTTGTTTCATGATGTGAAAATTCGGGCTATGATGGCAAGGGATGTTGCCAAGCCAAGAAACCTTGGGCTTCCATGCATTGCCCCAAGTCGGAGCTTGGCTTCCCAGGCGTAGCTGGGCCGTGGGCTGCTGAGAGCAAAACGTGGCACTTTGGTTGAACGCATTTGCTGTGCTGGAGAAATGTAGGAATCAGATTGCAAGTCTGTCAGTCTTGATAGCGCTCTTTAGAAGCAGGTTTCCCTTTGGTCGAACACTAAGTGTCTGAGCTGCCCTGCGCGCTGACGTGCACGGGACTCTGTCGGAGTTGCGTGTTGAGACATAGGAGTGACACTGGTTTCTGTATTCAGAAGATACCGACGTTGTTTAATTGTTGCGTGGTGGGATCTGCCCTAAGCAAACCACGTATGGGATTCGTTTCCTCGAGAGGTTTATGGAAAACCTGAGCAAACCCTACACGGTGCTTAGAGAAAGCGTCTTCAGCCAGTGGGCTCCGGGCCGCGCTGGTGTCCATGGCACAGGCCTTGTCCGGTGGCAGCGTGCTTCTGGGCACCTGCAGCTCTGCTCTGAGCCGCCTCGCCCGGCAGAACGCGGAGCAGCGTGGGGTGCGGGGCCTTGGGAGGGGGTTGGGTCAGACTCCTGGCAGCACTGGGCAGCGCAGGATCTCGTACCCGCACGGCAGCGCCTGCCCGCAGCTCCCCTCCGTGGCTCGCCATCTTCCTGGTGGGCTCTGGGTTTCGTTGGTTGAGCACAACTCGAACCTTCTCCTTGCTGCACCCGAGGGAGGCGGAGGCGGTTGTCGGTTCTTTGTTCTACGGATACTAACACGGGTTTCAGTGTTTGTTTGTTATTCTTGTTGTTTTATGTGATGTGAATACCCTCTCCTGTCAATATTTGTACAATGGTGCTAATATATTTGGTAACAATCCTTTATTGGGAAGGGATTTTTAAAAACTGTGATTTAAACTGAATTTTTCTTCCTTTTAATTTTCGTATTTAAAGCAAAGCCACAGCCATTTATACAAGCGGGCGTCAGCTCCGGCCCCGGGGAAAACGTTGGGGCGGGAATCGAGGTGAAACAAACGGGGTTTTTACATCCTTTCTGTATGTATTTGATATATAAATCAATATCTGTACAAATTTATCTTTTATTTTCTTGGTAACTTGTGTGGTCAATGAGAGAGCATTTAAGACTTTCTCATGCAATGTACATAAGTGGAAAAAATGCTTTTGGAGAAATTAATGTTCCTTTCATTTTTATGAGACCGCGGATTTTCAGCATGGATGTGAAAAGCATTAAAATTATAACTTTGTGTACAAGATGAAAATAATTCACTAAATTTGCCTTTTTTACACAAAATAAAAATGTTAAAAAGTCGATTCCTGAATGTCGTTTTCTTCAAGAGCTGCTCCTTTCCCACAGCCCTGAGCGCTCAGCCGAGCCTGCCGGCACAGGGAGCTGTTTGACGTGAGCCACGGGCGCTGCCAGCTTTTACACGGTGCAGGTTTTGCACTTGGCCTTATATTTTACGGCTGGTGCTAACAGTTGTGCATAGGGATGGAAATCGCCCCGGGAGCGTCACGTTTTCCTTTCAGTACAGTTCTGCGCTGGAAGGAGACGTGGCATCCCTTCCCTCCCCGTTCACCTGGATGGGGAAGCTTCTACTGGAACACAGCGCTTCCTTCTGCAAGGAAAACCAAGTGCTCCTCTACCTCCCCTCCCAGGCTCGGTGTAACAGGTGTGGTTTGTAATGAACGCACCGTGAACAGTTAGTTCATATCATCCATTTATTTAACGGTTCTGAAAAATTGTCACGATAACCGCTGTGCTAATTGCTCCCAGATCATTAGCTGGAGTGAGATGACGGACTAAGAAGGCACAATTCGTTGTGGAAACGCGTGTCACTCATAGACCCAGTCATGTGCACAAGATCTGTAGTCGATGAGCTCCGCTGGCTTGAACCACAGGCTGATCTCCTTCTGCGCGCTTTCTACAGAGTCGCTGCCATGGATGATGTTTCTGTGGAACAAAACATCGTTTCATAAAAAGAAAAAAAACACAGCTCTCCCAACTGAGTACGCCCTATGGAAAAAGTGGGGATGAAGCACCTAGAGCTGCAACCCTCATCTCAGGTACAGGGCTCCCCAGCTCCGCTCTAAGCTCTGCTCGCTACACCCAGCGGGGGTGGGGGCGTGGGGCTACTCTACTGCAGCAGCCACTGACTGCTCTTACATGGAGCTCTGGCACGTAGCTCAGTTTTAAGAAGTTTTGTACCCAGCCATTGTCCTAAGTAGCTGTTATGGGCTGCAACCTGCAAATGAAACCCCAGCGGACCAGGTTAGCCAGCAGCAGTTCAACTTCCCTAAGAACTACCCCCCCCCCCACCCACCAAGTGCCATCCCTGCTGCCGACCAGCAGAGCACCGACCTTCCCACTTGAATGCAGAAGTCCCCGCGGATGGTGCCGGGCTTCGAGTCTGCAGGGTTGGTTTCCCCCAGCATCACTCTGCCGGTTTTCACCACGTTGAGCCCTTCCCATACCTGCAGGGGAGAGAAGAGCCAACCAAACCTTCAGAGGAACAGGGAATCCTCAGCAGTAACACTTGATCCAAAAGCGAGGGATTCACCACAAAAGAAAAACCCCTCCAGGTGCGTTCCTGTGGGACAGCAACCCTGAGTTCCTCTCCTTTCCTCCTCCCCCCCTCCCCAACCTTATGTATTTTTGTGTGCAGAAAATGAAGTTTGGGGGGATTTTATTTAACACGGGGTCAGCATTTCAGTGGGCAGGTTAAGCAGGCATCTTTTCACCGCGCTGTGTGAGGAAGCTTTTCCCAAGTAAGAGCCAGCTGCGTACCATGGCCACCACGGGGCCGGAGTTCATGTACTTCACCAGGCCGGGGTAGAAGGGCCGATCCTTCAGGTCGATGTAATGCTGCTTGAGAAGGTCTTCAGAGGCCTTGGGAGGACAAAGGGAACGTGTCACCGCCCGTCCCACACCGCGCAGGGGTCACCGCTCTAAGATTCAACGCCTGGGATTGTCTTCACCGCTCTTTAGCGTTCTCAGCCCTGCGCCGGCTGCTGCCGTAGGGCCACCCGGGGCGCTTCCCCTTGCACAGCTCACGGGGTGGCGGTGAGGCCGCAGCGCTGCCCGGAACCGCTTTCCTATCGCGGTGCGCGGGTGGCAGCGGCACCGGGCGCGGCCCGTCCTCCCCCCGCTGACTGCAGCTCGCCCCGCGCGGCCGCTCCTCTGCGGTGCGTTGAGCGCCAATGGCCGCGGCCGCTAAGCCCGGCCCGGCCCGCTGCTGCGCTACGCAACGCCGGGTGCGGGCGCACAAAAGACCGCGCAGGAAAGACTCGGACCCGAGCGCCCGGGGCAGCGGAAAGGAAGCGCGCGGCGCGGACGCGGCCGGTAGTTCCGGCTCCGACTTACGTGCACGAATTTCATGGCCACCAGGCGGAAGCCTTTCTGCTCGAAGCGTTTGATGATCTCTCCCACCAGCCCCCGCTGCACGCCGTCGGGCTTGATGGCGATGAAGGTGCGCTCGCAGTTGGCAGCCATGGCGCTGCGGAACACGAGCACGCAGCCCCGCGCTGAGCCGCAGCCCCCCCGGCTCAAGGTCGGCCCGCGGCCCCTCCGCCATGGCCCACGTGGCGCCCGCCCCGCGCCGCTCCCGTCCCGCCCGGTCCCGTCCCGTCCCGTTCCCCGTTCCCCCTCCCCCCCTCGGGGCCGATGCCCGCACGGAGCCGCTCGGATCCCTCCCGCCGCGCCGACCCAGCCCCGCGCGCACCTCCCGCAGCCCCGCAGCCACCTCGAGCTCCCCAGCCGCCGAAGAAAGAGGAGGAGAAGGGGCCGTGCGCCGGAACCCCGCCCCGCGGGAGGGAGGGGCGCGGGGGCGGGCAGCGGGGCCGGGGGGTGCGGCTGTCTGCGCCGGGAAAGAGAGGCCGGGCCGGGCCGGGAGCGGTGGGGATGTCCGTGTACGCCCGCGTGCGGCCGGGGCCGCTGTCACGCGCTGTGCCCGGCGGTGACGCTGCGGGGCGAAAAGCGGAGCTTGGGGGATGGATACCGCAGTAATATCAGCGAGTGCCGTGTGACACAATGCTTTTCTCCCACAGTGAGAAGTGAAGCGATTCGGGATATTTAGCCGCATTAAAGCTTTTCGTCACTGCAGCGCCCTGGCTGTGCTGCGGTCCCTACGGACTGCGAACGGCTGCTCCCACAGGAGCCGCGATCCCACAGCGCGCAGCAGCACAGCAACATGAGCACAGCACAGCGCACAGCACAGCGCACAGCACCGCAACATGAGCACAGCACAGCGCACAGCACCGCAACATGAGCACAGCACAGCGCACAGCACCGCAACATGAGCACAGCACAGCACCGCAACATGAGCACAGCGCGCAGCAGCGCCCCAGCAGCTCCCTGTCTGCGCACAGGCCGAGTTTCTTCCCAATCGCATCCGCTCCATAGCAAGCAATCCAAAATGAGCAGCAGCCGAGCCGCTCCTTCCCGCTCCTTCCCGCAGGAGCACCCACCGTCCTCTCCCCAGCACTTCTCGCGTTGTTTGTTCTAAATCCCGAGCTTAACTCGCGCCTCGTGCAGCACCGCGCGTGTCAGGAGGGGCTCACCACCTCACCCGCACCTTGGAGGCTAATTTGTCCCCACTCATTAGACTCGTTAATGAGCCCCTAGGCAGTATGATGAAAGTAACCCTTTATTTCACTTCAGAAATGGCAAATCCTGACTTTGCGGCATCTCCTCGGCGCGGGTCAGAGCCTCCATTGCAGTACGCTCATGCAGCGCAGTGTTTGAAATAAGGGAGCGCTGGGCAGTCCCAACAACTGCTAACACACAGGTGCAGACATGGTGCGAGTAAATAAACGGATTTATTGATAACTGAGAAATGACACGGGTCCCAACACGCTTGTTCCTCGCTCCCTTGCAGTCAGTGACTGTTGTGTGACTGCAGGAGGCTGATGCTTCTCAGCGATAGGAGCAGCCGCCCCTCCTGCCAGGTGCTCAGAATTATTGTGAACGGATTTCTTGACCTCATTAAATAAAAAAAAAATTGCTGGTGTCACTTCTGAAATACCTCCTCCAAAAGCAGTTTGCACTGGATGTGCAGCTGCTACAGACGGAGCCACGCGGCCTTCATCACAGCTGGGGTGAGCAGGGCCTGGGCAGCACACCGGCCTCCATCCTCCGTGCAGCGGCACCGGGCCGCGCGCTGTGGCTCCACGTGGATCATGGATCACGCTCATCCGCTCTGGCATTAAATCTTCTTTTCACAGAAAATGGGCATTTCAAAAAAAGCCTGGCCTATAATCCGTTCTCAAAACGCTACATAAATCCTGCGCAGAAAAAAAACATTGAAACCACGTCCACCTAGAGACAAGCTATCATCTCATCAAGCTCTGCGAGCGGGCACGGGACACGCTGGAAAGAGAAATACGGGAGCTTCTTTTCCTGCCGCTGCTTTGGGTACGAGCGCTGTCCGCACCCATCCGAGCACAGCGCTACGCCACGCAGCAGCACCGGGCTGCCCACCTCCAACACAGCACCTGGCACCGCCACGCCTGCACCTGCTCCCGGCGCCTCGCTGCAAAGCGCCCCGCTGACTGCAGGGCACGCGGTGAGCCCTGTTCTGGGTTATGAACACGGAATGCTTTGCTTCTCCGCGTTCCGGTTTCACCTCTACCACCCACGCAAACACCTGAGAAGTTTGTAAAAGCACATTCCTATCTACAGCTTGGCAGCTTTCTAACCAAAGCAACAGCAACCACGGATCAACATTCACAGACTTCTGAAGCGGGTTTCCAGGAGTGATGTGAAGGACTCTGAGCTAACTAGAGGACAGCGAGGACAGCAGAGGTGCAGCCCCGCTGCTACTCGTAGATCCACTCGTGAGCACAGCTCCTGTAATCAACCAGTTCTTCAGGAGTGAACCACAGATTGATCTCTGCCTCAGCACTCTCTAAAGAATCACTTCCATGAATGATGTTCCTAGGAAAAGAAAAGATTTACAAAAGTAATACGATCTCCAACCTCAAAGCAAAGCAAACATTTGTACAATGAGCACATTGCCCAGGGAAGGCAGCTCGGCACGCAGCAGGGAGGAGGCTGAAGCACCGCTCCAGCACGCCCCATGGCACCTGCTGGCCCCTTGCTATCTGCAGATGGTATCAATAGTTGGAACACGTACCTCCCCACTTGAACACAGAGGTCGCCACGAATAGTGCCGGGCTTGGAATCCACGGGATTAGTTTCCCCCAGCATCACTCTTCCAGTCTTAATCACATTAAGACCCTCCCACACCTTAGGGAGAAGAAATGCACCAAGATTATAAAATCTTATCTGTAGACAAAGTAGAAGGAGTTAAGAACACATTCCAGAATGATGCAGTGCTGTCCATCACAGCACAAATCACCATCTAAATACCCCTAATAGCAAGCCTTATTTTATTTCCATTTTTTTCTGTGAGATTCTTGCAGTATCTGCTGCCCTTCTGCAGCATTTATGGGAAGATAACAATTCTAAAGCTCAGTGTGTTAAGCGCTGCTCCAGAAAAGCTTTCTGTGAGCTGAGGATCTCGGCCTCCAGCTCCACTATTTCACAACTACACTGGAGAGGGAAAAAATCCTTCTAATCAAATTAGGCTAAACAAGGTTTTCAAAGTTACTTTCACTGGAGAGTACAGTATTTGCACCACCAGTTCTCTGCTTGATTCATATGTGCTATTCCACGGTGGGTTTTTCATGCAGCTTTACTGTTTCTCTAGGTCTCAGCTTTGGTTCTGTTTCCCCTTGCCTTCTTCCTCAGCAAACTGACTCCACTGTCAGAAAGATTATGGAAAAAGATATTTTTTCTAAACTTACTTTGCGGTACACTTTCCTAACTACACTTCCTAGCCACATTACTTGAATCTAAGTTTCTAAAATCCCTTTTAAAAGTAAACTGGTACCCAACAGGTAACAGGAGCCTCTTTGTGAGGCAGCTGAGCACCGAGTTTTTCTTAGCTGAACCTCACTTGGACTCACCATAGCTACAACAGGTCCGGAGTGCATGTACTGCACCAGGCCGTCATAGAAGGGGCGCTCCTTGAGGTCGATGTAGTGCTCCCTCAGAAGGTCCTCAGAGGCCTGCATGAAAAAAACAAAGAATCGATAAAAAAAACCCCACAACAACAGAAAGCTTACTGTAAGAATGTAAGAGCATGCAGGAACCACACAGGTTAGCTGCAGGGCATTATCAGTCCTAAAACGTGCACACACTTCAAAATTCAGCGTTTCCAGTCACTTCCTAGAAGTACTTTTAGTAAAAGTGGGTTTCAACTGCTGGCTTTTACTATAACTGAACTTCCAAAGGCGTCCACTGCCAATGCAGGTAGCTTATGTGACCTGGCATTTGCTGAATACATCCGGAGATATCAACTGAGCATAAGGTGCACCCACAAGAATGTTCTCCTCAGACTAAGGACATCAAGTTACTAAAATTAGCATGCTTAGCGTGTCTAAAGCATTTAGCTAGAGCTGGCAACTGGAACTTCTCCAAAATACCCGAAGACTTATCAGAATTCCAGGTTTAACTCTTCTGAGCGCTCCTCTTTATCATTTGCTGCTCTACTTCCAGGTTGATATTTCTATGAAGAACGTGAGGGAAGGACAGCTTACGTGTGTCAGCTTCATGGCCACCAGCTTGAAGCCCTTCTGCTCGAAGCGCCTGATGATCTCTCCCACCAGCCCGCGCTGCACGCCGTCGGGCTTGATGGCGATGAAGGTGCGCTCTGAGATGGAAGCCATGGTCCTGGCGAGGGGCAGCAGCCGCCGTCACGGGCTCAGCAGAGAGCGCAGCCCCAGCCCCGGGTCCAGTGTTCTGCTGCAATCATCAGATCTGAAGTTCTTACCTGGAGAGCTGTGCAAATCAGCCACGTCTGAAGGTCGATCTGCACGACGGGCACAACGCTACGAAAGTAACTGGACAACGATAAGTTTGCAAAATACAGAAACGTGCAATTAGCAAAGGTGAAAAGCAGAAGAGCTGTAAATGAAACGGAAGCAAAGGGCCACGGAGGGACTGCCGACAGCGATTCAGGGCAAAATATCAATCCGTAAACGTCATTTTCATCCGGCAATGGCTGGTCTCCGGTTTCGGCACACGGCTCGCTGCGAGCACAGCGCGCACACGCGTGCACACAGACCTCCACACAGGCGCACACCCGAGCAGTCGGACCCCGCACGCGCCCGGGCAGGCCCCGCTTCCCGCCCCGCTCCGTCTCACCTGCTGGCAGCCCGGCCCGGCTCTGGCGCTGCCGCGGCCGCCCAGCCCGGCTTAGCCCCGAGCCGCCCTCGGGGCCGCTCCAGTCCGCGCGGTTGCCATGGCGACGGCGCGGCCTCCCGCCAGCAGGGGGCGCTCGGCGCTTCGGGTCCGCCCGCGGCCGCCCGCAAAGTGCTGCTCCCGTGCCACGCGCGTCTGCTGCCGGAACGGAGCGCGTGCCCGTCCTGTGTTTGCTGCTGGAGCGAGCGGGGATGTCCTGGGCTCTGCTCCTGGGCTCTGCTCCTGGGCTCTGCTCCTGGGCTCTGCTCCTGGGCTCTGCTCCTGGGCTCTGCTCCTGGGCTCTGCTCCTGGGCTCTTCCTGAAAGCAAATGAATATTCCGGTTACGTTCCGTTGTTTCAACTCACCTTTCCTTTTCAGATATTTCACACTGCTGTTACAACCCCTAACGCTGTAATCCCCACTAAGGCACAACAGCGTTTAGAAACAGAAAAGATCCCCAGGAACAGGCAACACTCGGGTAAAGGCAGCAATCCAGCACCTATTTCTAGCCGTGCTGGAAGGCTGCCAGGCGGCTACAGCCGAGGACTCGGCCCAGGGTGGGCAATGCAGGCGGCAGCTTCAGCCGTGCCGTGTGGTCTCTGCCAAGCCCTTTAACCTCATTAAACAGGGGTCGTCTTTGGCACTTCTGAGATTAATCCACGATTAGCAGTGCACCTTGCTCATTACACAGTACGTAAACCACCACAGAACTATCCTTACTTGTTAGTCTGAATGTACAAGTGAGCATCTTTTTCTTGGTTGAAAATTCTACCAAAAATGGCACATTACATTGAAAGTAGACGCTCTCCTCGAATGTAACGCCCCAGGCAGCCTAGACAAGTCATTTCCTAAACGTGGAGGGTTCGTGGCAAGAGAAAGACTTCCAGGTCTTCAGGCAACGCAGAGTTTGAATGAATGAGTGAAATATCATTAATGAGCCCCAACCATTCACTCACCCAAAAGCAGGACTTTTAAAGAACCCTGAGGCAACAGCTTGTGAACGTCTCCAACCATCGGGAGAACCTGAACACCGCTCCCGGCCTTGTTTGTCCACAGCTTGACGGAGATCTCAGCTAAAATCCTGTTTCTCTGTCACTCCAGAAATCTGGGCAGTTCTCACCTGGGCCTGCATTTTGTGCTGTGCCCTCCTGCTCCTCAAAGCCAGCCTGGCGAGCCTGCCATGACTGCGCTGCTCTTTACTGAGTGTACTGCTGTCTTCTGATTATTTCAGCCATGATCCTTCACCCGATTCTAGCTCAAATTCTGTGGTGCTTTAAGACAAAAAAAGGACTATAGAATTAATTTCTTCCTTTGGGTAAAGTCCTACTCATTGGGTAAAGTTCTTCTCGTCCCAACCCCATTCAATGGTTAGTCTTCTTCCCTGGTAAACTGCAAATCAATTTACTTTCAAAGAAACTGTTATTTCCAGAGATGTGGACTATAACTGTTATTATCCAAAACCAAATTGCTTTTTCAGGGAGTTCTTTCTCCATGAGTGTGAATTGCATTTTACTCTAGTTGTCACCACAGACAGCCACTGCTTTCAGGTAACAAAAGCAACACTTCGGTGCTGTTTCATAGGCTTGATTAGTTTACTAAACTGATGGGACTGTCCACGTTTCTTAATCTCCTGGCAAGCAACTAGGATACAATTCCAAATCTTGTTCTAGTTTTAATACATCCCTGAGTTTCCAATCTCACACTGATTGTGTGCATAATAAAACATGATCAGAAATAGTAAGGCCGCCAACAAGATACATCCTTATAGCACTTGAAGCTTGTCCCAGGTAGTTTTGCTTATGTTCATGTTTTTAAATACTTCATTTATCCACATTAGAAAATTACAGGTGACCAGAAATAGAACAGGAGCACAAATGGCCCCTTCTCCCTGTGCTCCTTGGTCTGACTGCAGTGTGGTAGCAGCAGCCTGCCTGTTCAGGGATGGACTGGTTGCAGCTATTTGAAAATAAAACCACGTCTATCAGTTTTGCTAATAGAAAGAGGATAAAAATAGTATATCCTTAGAGACCCCTTCCCTTAACGGCTGTCAGCAGACACCTTGACCCATTTCTGCTCTCTGCCAAAAAGAGTTCATGTATTTGTGCAATGAGCCAAGTATGATGGCAATACCGATAAAACCATACAGACAAGAGTCTTTGCAGCAATTCAGTATGATCAGTACTGTTATCCCTACAGTCATCTGCAGGCGCGTATAGCTGTCCACATCATGCAGAATCACTCCTGAACAATGTAGTGAGGTCTAGGTTGGAAGTCCCCCGCTATTACACAGACCTGCCAAGCCAGGTAGAGCCAAAGGGGCGACCTCTCAACTTTTGCTGTCTGCATTCTTCCTGCAAGATTTATTCAAGATCACTTTAAGGAAAGAAAAAAACCAGCAAACATAAGGCAGTAACACCCATCCCAAAGGCTCTCAGCATCTTCCCCAGTACCAACAGCTGAGGTAAATGTGAAACCACGGGTGATGTAAAGGGAGAGAGGTTTTCTCAGCCAGCTTCCCTGGGCAGCCAGCATCAGAAGGCCGCCATCCATGGCAGCCAGCTGGCCAATGGGGAGAAGCTGCCATTTTTCTCTCTGCGGACAACTGCTAAAGAGAAATGTGAAACGACATGAAAGAGGTAATTTCAAAAAATTTAAACGAAAATTTCTCTTGAAGAGATGTGAGCGGGGCGGTACACATCGTGTCTTTTTCTCAGCTGCCCTGGCTGTGTTACGTTAAATATTAGTTTTGTTTCCACGTGAAGTATCAGTGATGTCTGAGCAGAACCCACACGTGAATGCAACACAGGGGCTGAAATCTGCGCCCACCCCCTGCATGCAGCCCACCAGCGCAGCACAGCGCGTGCCCGCAGCGCGCACTCCCTGCTGTGCGGTGCCTTGCCATCCATCCCAATGGGGGAAAGCGCAGCACAACGCACTGCAGCCGCATGGGCACAGCTCAGTGCTCCGCAGTCTTTTGCATTTTCAGATCCTTGTGCTTTGTCGCTGTGCTGCTCAGCCACCCGGTTCCCACCTCCGTTGCACACAAAAGATATTTTCCCAGTGAAAAACAGCCGTTTCTGCAACGATAGCTTGTACGGTGAACATGAAAATCTCTAATGTTGTAACATTTCTGTAGATGCTTTCAAATTTACAATAAATGTCAGAAATAGCTCTTGGTATTCCTGTGAGAAAGCATGGAATTCACCACCCCAAATTCCAGGAAACCCATCTCTATCAGCAAGCGTGGCTTCGCTCTCCAAGGCACGTTCCTGCTTATAGATGTGATTTCCGATATTAATTTATCAGACCTCATTAAAAATAAATAGCCTTTTCTCTGTCAGGGATTGGAAAACAGAGAACTCACCATCGTTTCAGAGCCGCTAAGCCCTAAAAACTAGTTTTAGCCATGTCAGTCATCCCTAGGTGAATCACTCGATCTATTTATGCCCCCGTGCTCGCAGCACCGAACGCCACAACGCGAACCGCCGCCCTCCTCCTCATCCCCCTGAACGCAAACCGCTGCCCCTCTCGCCCAGCCCCGCCCCGCCCGCAGCCGCCTTCCCGCCCAGCCCTGCCACGTGATCACCCTCCGCCGCTCCCCGCCCAGCCCCGCCCCTGCGCGCCTC